>NC_091958.1:4422101-4452101 GCF_031021105.1 Erythrolamprus reginae
TCCTATTAAAGTTTCTATTCTTCTCCCCCTCCTCCTCATCATCATCATCATTATCTCATCCTACCAGTTCATTCCAACTTGATTTATTACTTTTGATTACAAGATACTTCCCAAAAATGCAGGGGTGGTTAAAGATATTGTCACTAGATATAATATGGATGCTGTTATTCACATTTTATAATGTTGACATAATGCAGATTTTTGTAGCTGATGAGTGGTGTGCCATCCGTTCTTTTTGTTCCTAAGTACTTTTCTAAATTTAATAGGGCACCAATCACACCAGTCATAAATGGTATCATGTTGTTGTTTATTTATTCATGGGAGTTTGATTTCTGCAGTTGAGGTCACAAATACTTTGGCCACCTAATGAGCAGGAAGGACTCACTGGAGAAGAGCCTAAGGCTGGGAAGGATTGAAGGCAATTGACTACTTCAGCTTCAACCACAACAACACAAGAGCACGCAACAGATTCAAATTTAATACGAACCGCTCCAAACTTGACTGTAAAAAATATGATTTCAACAATCGAGTTATCAAAGCATGGAACTCATTGCCGGACTCAATAGTGTAAACCCCTAACCCCCAACATTTCTCCCTTAGACTCTCCACGATTGACCTCTCCAGGTTCCTAAGAGGCCAGTAAGGGGCGGACATAAGTGCACTGGTGTGCCTTTCGTCCCCTGTCCAATCATCTTTCCTTTTTTTCACCTATCTTATATATTCTCTTCCTTTCATATATCCTCTCTTCTAAGTTCACTTTTACCCTTATATATATTACTACATGTCTATTTTTCTTCCTATGTATTTGTGTATTGGACAAATGAATAAATAAAAAATAAATAAATAAATAAATAAAATAAGAAGGGGACGACAGAGAATGAGGGGCTGGATGGAGTCATTCCCTGGAGGAATGTTGTCCATGGCTTCTGTGATGGGTCGGACGTGACTTTGCAACGAACAACAACAACAACAACAACTCTCAGAGTACTAAACGTTCCACAGAAGTGTTCGGTCTACCAATCAAAATATGTTTTTGAATCAAAATCACATGTAGAGTATGTTGTTCTTCTCTTTGGTTCCCTGCTTAGGGGCTTTCCAAAATTCCCAGAACAAAAGTTGGCAAACTTCGCAGTTCCTCTAGGAAATTTGGGTGTGTATATGAGTTCCATTCTTGTTACTTTTTTGGTCGAGGATGGGGAAACTTCAAATATGTGCAAAACTCATTTAGCACTTCGTGTTAAGTTGCAGATGTGCAGATATTACAATTAGCTCTAACATTCAGTGACCCCCACCCATCACCCCCAAGGGACCAGGGCTGTCCAAATTCCTCGCTCTGGTCTGCTGAAATAACTCCCTGGAGCAACACTTTTCATTAGAGATGGTAAAAGGAACCAGCAATACTACATCATTTACCTACTGCTGTTTCTCTCCCTCCCTCCCTCTCCCCCTCCACTAAAGCAAATAACAATAGAACTTTGGTGGTGCAGTGGTTAGAGTGCAGTATTGCAAGCTACTTCTGCTGACTGCCGGCTGCCTGCAATTTGGCAGTTCGAATCTCACTAGGCTCAAGGTTAAAACACGATCTAAGTATTGCCCACAAAATCATATGCTGCAACGTCCTGCCTGTCAATGACTACTTCAGCTTCAACCGCAACAACTGTAAAAAATATAACTTTAGCAATCGAGTTGTCGAAGCGTGGAACTCATTACCGGACTCAGTAGTGTCAACCCCTAACCCCCATTTTACCCTTAGACTATCCACGATTGACCTCTCCAGGTTACTAAGAGGTCAGTAAGGGGCGTACATAAGTGCACTAGCCTGCCTTTCGTCCCCTGTCCAATTGTCCCTCTTTATCTCATATATCATATAACTTTTCTTCCTTTCATATATCTTCTCCTCTACTTTTATATCTTTTCTTTATATATAATACTTCATGTCTATCCTCTTCAATATGTTTTGTGTATTGGACAAAATAAATAAATAAAATAAATAATAAAAGGTTGACTCAGTCTTGCACCCATCCGAGGTGGGTAAAATGAGGACCCAGATTGTTGAGGACAATTTACTGACTGTACACTGCTTAGAGATGGCTGCAAAGCCCTGAAACAGTATATGAGCCTAAGTGTGATTGCTATTTTCCTTCCTTCCTTCCTTCCTCCCTCCCTCTCTCCCTTCCTTCCTTCCTTCATGCAGTAAAGCAGGCTAATTCTGCCAATTGCCAGGAGTTCGATCCTGACCGACTCAAGGTTGATTCGGCCTTCCATCCTTCCAAGGTGGGTCAAAGGAGGACCCAGATTGTTGAGGGCAAGAGGCTAACTTTGTAAACTGCTTAGAGAGGGCTGTAAAACCACTGTGAAGCGGTATATAAGTCTACGTGCTATTGCTACCTGTAGCAAAGAATTGTAGCAAGGAAAGAAATAATTGTAGCAAGGAAAGAAAGGAATAGACACCTCCTCTTCTTTTACACTTACGTACATTTATAGAAAACTTCAAACCCAACGCTTGCTTTATAATGTATGCTCTCTTAACACATCCCCGGGACATTCTGTTCCCGAGGTCAAAGTATCCGTCCTTGAACAAAGGGTATTTTTTCAATCTGATTTTTCCCAGTTGGGATTACGATCACACTATTGACTTACCTCCTCAATGATTAAACAGGGAGCAAAGTTTCTTATCACTCAATCAACCCTCCAGTGAATACAAAATGATGTCAAATCCAACAACCTTCTTGCAAATAATGGTTTCTACTCTCTGAACATCCAGCATTGCTTTCTTCTTTTGTTATTCCCTTTCTGGGGCTTGTTTGAAGGTTTGGGGAAATAATTGATTTTTATAGTCTGGTTGACCACCATAATGATATTCAGGATTAAATCTGCTCATCGTTTTGGAGGAATTTGAGTCCCATTTTTTTTCCTTTTCTGGATTATTTCATGAACTTCTTGTCCATTACATTACATGAATGAATGTTGCTGGGAATTTCAGAAAATCCTTTTTTAAATCTTTCTTTCAATCCCATTCTTTTTGCTTCACTTCTCTGCTGTGGCGACAATGAAGAAAGATGGATAAGTTGAGAGCCTCCCCATCTCGGTAAGTATGAACCAGCCCCATTTTTTGTAGGTTCTAGAAATAAATGGGCTGTCATGAGACATAGAAACATAGAAGACTGACGGCAGAAAAAGACCTCCTGGTCCATCTAGTCTGCCCTTATACTATTTCCTGTATTTTATCTTACGATGGATATATGTTTATCCCAGGCATGTTTAAATTCAGTTACTGTGGATTTACCAACCACGTCTGCTGGAAGTTTGTTCCAAGGATCTACTACTCTTTCAGTGAAATAATATTTTCTCACATTGCTTTTGATCTTTCCCCCAACTAACTTCAGATTGCGTCCCCTTGTTCTTGTGTTCACTTTCGTATTAAAAACACTTCCCACCTGAACCTTATTTAACCCTTTAACGTATTTAAATGTTTTGATCATGTCCCCCCTTTTCCTTCTGTCCTCCAGACTATACAGATTGAGTTCATGAAGTCTTTCCTGATACGTTTTATGCTTAAGACCTTCCACCATTCTTGTAGCCCGTCTTTGGACCCGTTCAATTCTGTCAATATCTTTTTGTAGGTGAGGTCTCCAGAACTGGACACAGTATTATTCCAAATGTGGTCTCACCAGCGCTCTATATAAGGGGATCACAATCTCCCTCTTCCTGCTTGTTATACCTCTAGCTATGCAGCCAAGCATCCTACTTGCTTTTCCTACTGCCCAACCACACTGCTCACCCATTATGATTCACACATGGGGTGAATCATAATTATACAATTCAGCTTGGATCCTTAGGAATTCATTTTGTCTTCCTCAGTTTGACTCCCAAAAGATAGCCATCCTCAAATACATCCAACGGATTTGAATCTGTTTGGTTGGGTGAACTCTTCCCTTATTGCTAAAGTTTAATCGAGTGGCAATTCTGTGAATCGAGTTCTACTATCAACTGTCCCCTTGATTTTGAAAAACAAAACGAAAGGATCCCATCTTTATCCATCTGAGTATAGGAAAAGATTGCTTCAATAAGAATTCCATTCCAATTTGCAAACCAATGGATGAAAAAGTAGAAAACGCAGAAATAGCAAATGTTCTCTGAACTCTATGGAGGAGCTGGTCACAACGCTCTCTACATGGGGCTACCTCTGAAAAGTGTTCGGAAACTTCAGATCGTGCAGAACGCGGCCGCGAGAGCCATCGTGGGGCTTCCTAGATTCGCCCACGTTTCTGCAACACTCCGTGGCCTGCATTGGCTGCCGATCAGTTTCCGGTCACAATTCAAATGTTGGTTATGACCTTTAAAGCCCTGCTGGCATTGGACCAGAGTACCTCCAGAACCGCCTGCTACCGCATGAATTCCAGCAACCAATAAGGTCCCACAGAGTTGGCCTTCGGGTCCCGTCGACCAAACAATGTCATTTGGCAGGCCCCAGGGGAAGAGCCCTCTGGAATCAACTCCCCCCGGAGATTAGAACTGCCCCCACACTCCTTGTCTTTCGTAAATTCCTCAAGACCCACCTATACCGCCAGGCATGGGGGAGTTGAGACACCTTTCCCCCAGGCTTTTTTATATTTATGTTTGGATATGTATATGTTGTTTGCTTTTTAAAATAGGATAGGGTTTTATGTGCTTTTTAATATTAGATTTGTTTTCGCTGGAATATTGTTGTGAGCCGCCCCGAGTCTTCGGAGAGGGGCTGCATACAAATCTAATAAATTGAATTGAATTGAATTGAAACCATGCTATTCTTCCTTAATCGTACCAGAATATCTCCGAGACCGCCTTCTGCTGCACGAATCCCAGCAACCGATTAGGTCCCACAGAGTGGGCCTTCTCCGGGTCCCGTCAACTAAACAATGTCGGTTGGCGGGCCCCAGGGGAAGAGCCTTCTCTGTGGCGGCCCCGACTCTCTGGAACCAGCTCCCCCCAGAGATTAGAACTGCCCCTACCCTCCTTGCCTTTCGTAAACTTCTCAAAACCCACCTTTGTCGTCAGGCATGGGGGAACTGAGATATTTCCCCCGGGCCTATATAATTTATGTATGGTATGTTTGTATGTATGTCTTTTTGTAATAATGGGTTTTTTAAATATTTTAAATTGTAAATTATTAGATTTGTCATGAACTGTTTTATTGTATTGTGAGCCGCCCCGAGTCTACGGAGAGGGGCGGCATACAAATCTAATAAGTAAGTAAGTAAGTAAGTAAGTAAGTAAGTAAGTAAGTAAGTAAGTAAGTAAGTAAGTAAGTAAGTAAGTAAGTAAATCAATAAATCAATAAATCAACAAATAAACAAATAAACAAATAAACAAATCATTTGAAGTGCCTGTACAGAGCTTAATTCAGAGCCAATCAAATGGCATTTAGTCCGAATCTTACTTACTGCCCGACCTGAAAAATTATGGCCCCGTTAACCCTAGATAATAAGGCTGATCCAATGCAGCCCCATTCCCAATTTTCTAGCTCTCTCCATTAATCTTCTGATATGCATGCGCACCCTAAAGTCTGACGCACGACTAACACCATCCGTGCAAGCTGGGTGAAACAATTCCACAGATGGCTTTGGTCAGCAGTGCTCAAAACGACACATTAATCCCTATCATGCGACCCTGCACCATAGTAGCTCTGCCTGCCCATGGGAAAGAATTGCACATGTGAATCATGCTTTGGTTTTACTGTGTTTTCTCAAACAATATACCCATGTCTTGGAAATGGACAAAAAATCTTACTCCCTTCAAAAGGTCCTTGATGGTTTCTCATTTTGGATCTTTTTTTTTAATGGCAGATATTTCATTTATTTTATTTATTTATCAGATTTGTATGCCGCCCCTCTCCGTAGACTCGGGGCGGCTAACAACAATAATAAGACAGTATAGACAAATCTAATATTTAAGTTAATTTAAAAACCCCAATTTAAGAAACCAATCCTACATACAGACATACCATGCATAAATTTTATAAGCCTAGGGGAAAGGGAAAGTCTCAATTCTCCCATGCCTGATGACAGAGGTGGGTTTTAAGGAGCTCACGAAAGGCAAGGAGGGTGGGGGCAACTCTGATATCTGGGGGGAATTGGTTCCAAAGGGTTGGGGCCGGAAGAGAGAAGGCTCTTCCCCTGGGTCCCGCCAAACAACATTGTTTAGTTGATGGGACCCGGAGAAGGCCAACTCTGTGAGACCTAACTGGTCGCTGGGATTCGTGCGGCATTAGGAGATATTCTGGTCTGATGCCATGAAGGGCTTTGTAGGTCATAACCAACACTTTGAATTGTGACCGGAAACTGGTCGGCAACCAATGCAGGCTGCGGAGTGTTGGTGTAACATGGGCATATTTAGGAAAGCCCATAATAGCTCTCACAGCTGCATTCTGCATGATCTGAAGTTAGTTCATTACTAAACTAAGTAACATCCTCACGGCTGAGAGCACTGAGTATATTACTTTATTCATGTCATAAAATGTCTATAAGAAAACAACCGACCTCAGAGAGCACCAACGACCCCTAATTTCAATCCTGAATTACAAATATTCTCCTTTACCTCCTTATCTCTGTCTGAAGCAACATTGTACGGCAGGTAATCTTGATCAGAAACATCCGTCGAAAATTCACTTACTCCGATATGCTTAACTTACTACGATATGTTTAATCAATATCTTTTTGTAGGTGAGGTCTCCAAAACTGGAATACTGTGTTCAGTTCTGGAGACGTCACCTACAAAGAGATATTGATAAAATTGAAACGGATCCAAAAACGGGCTACAAAAGTGATGGAAGGTCTTAAGCATAAAACGTATCAGGAAAGACTTCATGAACTCAATCTGTATAGTCTGGAGGACAAAAGGGAAAGGGGGGACACGATCGAAACATTTAAATATGTTAAAGCGTTAAAGAAGGTTCAAGAGGGAAGTGTTTTTAATAGGAAAGTGAACCCAAGAACAAGGGGGCACAATCGGAGGTTAGTTGGGGGAAAGATCAGAAGCAACATGAGAAAATATTATTTTACTGAAAGAGTAGTAGATGCTTGGAGTATAAGGGCAGATGAGATGGACTGTGAGGTCTTTTTCTGCCGTCAATCTTCTATGTTTCTGTGTTTAACTTCATTTTTTTTTAAGTGAAGTGACTTAAACAATGCATACTCCAGTAGATAGTTATAGATATTCATAAGCTGCATAACCCCATAATTTTGGATATCGAGTATACGATAGTTTTGAAGTTTTTCCTCTTTGTTCTTTCCATTTCGTGCATTAAAAATGCACCAAATAATAAGAAACGATAAGTTACTTCATAAAACGAGAATTGAATGTAGATTTTTTACAATCTTCGGTTCCTCCACCCAAAGGAAACAAAAGCCTGACTCTTTTAACTTACCTCTTAAAGGAAGAAAAAGGAGAGATTTAGAAAATTAAACTCAACAAACCTTAATTTTTGAGGACCCCTATAGCCAAATCGGTCCTTTTCTCCTGCTGGCTGTTTGAACACCAAGTGGGTTTTCCGAAATCAGGGAATGTTAAGAATAGTAGTTGTGGTGGGTGTGGCTTTCTAAAGAGAGGTATTCCTTTTTATTTTTAGAAAAAAGTTTCCTTATTGTTATTCCCATACATGCATTTTCACATATTTGCCATCTCATTTCTCTTTTTTAAAAAAATTAATTCATTTATAAGCTTTAAAAAAATACATAAAAGGAAATACAAACAAAACGAACCAAAGGCAAACATTTATACATTTGATTTGTTCATACAAAGCAAATCAAAAACGAAAGCAAAATATTTATACCTACATTTATACCTTTAAGGTTATTTTACGGTACATATATCAGCTATTAATTTATGCTTATTTACTATTTTTGTCTGTTTCTACTGTCCTTATAATTTATATACAGTGGTACCTCTACTTAAGAATTTTTCTAGATAAGAACCGGGTGTCCCTGAGATAATCTGGTCCAATGCCATGAAGGGCTTTATAGGTCATAACCAACACTTTGAATTGTGACCGGAAATTAATCGGCAACCAATGCAGACTGTGGAGTGTTGGTGTAACATGGGCATACTTAGAGAAGCCTATGATTGCTCTCACAGCTGCATTCTGCGCGATCTAAAGTTTCTGAACACTTTTCAAAGGTAGCCCCATGTAAAGAGCATTATAGTAGTCGAGCCTCGAGGTGATGAGGGCATGAGTGACTGTGAGCAGTGAGTCCCGGTCCAAATAGGGCCGCAACTGGTGCACCAGGCGAACCTGGGCAAACGCCCCCCTCGCCACAGCTGAAAGATGTTTCTCTAATGTGAGCTGTGGATTGAGGAGGACGCCCAAGTTGTGGACCCTCTCTGAGGGGGTCAATAATTCCCCCCCCCCCAGGGTTATGGACGGACAGATGGAATTGTCCTTGGGAGGCAGAACCCACAGCCACTCCGTCTTATCCGGGTTGAGTTTGAGTCTGAGTCTGTTGCATCATGGTGAGTTGAAAGTTAGAGACTTGTGAGGTCCTCACTTAACAATAACAACTGGAACTGTCAGAATTATTGTCACTAAGCAGTATCATTAAGTATGTTTTTGGAAACGATGACCAGGCTTGTTTATTTGGTTGCTTATTTATTAAATTTCTTTGCTGCCCATCTTGGAAAAGAATAGAATACAATAGAATAGATTTTTTTGCCTTTTCTTAAGAACCATTTTCTAAAGAACCCGAGCCCTCCCACCTCTGTTATTTTGTTATTCAACAGTCACTCATCATGACAGCTCCAAATGCCATGAACTGTGCATTTTAAACATTTCTGAGCTGTCAAATTAAACTCTATTCCATTCTGTAAACGTCATAGAATAGTTCCTTCTTTTTTTTACTCAGCCATAAAGGTCAGGTTTTTCTAATGTAGGCGTTTCCTTGCAACACTAGAAAAACATATTGAAGTAATCATAAATCATCATTTCACCTCTCTGGAATAGTGAGAAATGGCAGAGTCAGGTTACAAGCGGTGTGCCACAAGGATCTGTTCTGGGTCCTATTCTTTTTAATATATTTGTGAGTGACATAGGGGAAGGTTTGGTAGGGAAGGTTTGCCTATTTGCCGATGACTCTAAAGTGTGCAATAGGGTTGATATTCCTGGAGGCGTCTGTAATATGGTAAATGATTTAGCTTTACTAGATAAATGGTCTAAGCAATGGAAACTGCAGTTTAATGTTTCCAAATGTAAAATAATGCACTTGGGGAAAAGGAATCCTCAATCTGAGTATTGTATTGGCAGTTCAGTGTTGGCAAATACTTCAAAAGAAAAGGATTTAGGGGTAGTGATTTCTGACAGTCTCAAAATGGGTGAACAGTGCAGTCAGGCGGTAGGGAAAGCAAGTAGGATGCTTGGCTGCATAGCTAGAGGTATAACAAGCAGGAAGAGGGAGATTATGATCCCACTATATAGAATGCTGGTGAGACCACATTTGGAATACTGTGTTCAGTTCTGGAGACCTCACCTACAAAAAGATATTGACAAAATTGAACGGGTCCAAAGACGGGCTACAAGAATGGTGGAAGGTCTTAAGCATAAACGTATCAGGAAAGACTTAATGAACTCAATCTGTATAGTCTGGAGGACAGAAGGAAAAGGGGGGACATGATCGAAACATTTAAATATATTAAAGGGTTAAATAAGGTCCAGGAGGGAAGTGTTTTTAATAGGAAAGTGAACACAAGAACAAGGGGACACAATCTGAAGTTAGTTGGGGGAAAGATCAAAAGCAACATGAGAAAATATTATTTTACTGAAAGAGTAGTAGATCCTTGGAACAAACTTCGAGCAGATGTGATAGATAAATCCACAGTAACTGAATTTAAACATGCCTGGGATAAACATATATCCATCCTAAGATAAAATACAGAAAATAGTATAAGGGCAGACTAGATGGACCATAAGGTCTTTTTCTGCCGTCAGACTTCTATGTTTCTATGTTTCTATGGCACATTCATTTCGCGATGATGGCTTGATGGAACTATTACTTTATTATTATTATTTTTGCATGCAATTACTTAAGATCCAAAAAGACTTTTAAAAAAAGGGGCGGGGGCGTATTATGATTGGTATCATTGAAATCAGAGTGGTTTCTTTGCTGTGGGAAGAGTGCCAGTTGACATTGCCAACTGGCACTGGTGTGTTTATCCTTCGTTCAGATGATTAAAAATAGTGTTTTCGTGCAAGAGGAACAATGGAGAAGGCTTGGCAAGCAGACTTGCCATGTGGGAAACCAACTGCATAACTTTTTCTTTAAAATAATATGAAAGAGCAGGAACCTCACGTCAATCTTACTCTTAATATTGTATTTACACACACAATTGATTTCAGGAGAATCTACTCTGTTCTTAATCTCATGTTATAGCTCAGTAGAAACCCAGTGAAGATGGATCCTGAATGAGGAAATATCCCATGATCAACATCAATAAAACAAATGTATTGATTAGTCGTCTGACTGCAGTGGTACCTCTACCTAAGAACGCCTCTACTTTCTGTTCTGTCGAGCTCTCTGGTAGAATCCTCCCAAAAATGCACAGATACAATTTCAGACACACACACATTTGAAAATTCAAAACAATGTTCTTTATACCGAAAATGCAAATAAATAAAGCACTCTTTTTGTACAGCAAAGAGCACTCGTCTCCAAACAAACTGGTAATTTGTACAAGTCCCTTATCAGTTCTGTGATACTTAGCTTGCAGCTGGGAGGCAATTCACAGTCCTTCTTCTTTCACAAAGTGAAACACAATTTTCTCTAGTTTAGTTTCAAAGCGGGGAAAAATCAGCACACAAAGATCAAAGTCAGTAAAGCAGTCACGAAACACAAGGATCAGATAATCCTCCACAATGGCCAAACCCACAGGCTGCTCTTTATAGCAGCCTCACTAATGACCACAGCCCCACCCAACCACAGGTGGCCTCATTTTCTTTGATAATAATCTCTCAGTTGTTGTTGCCTATGCATCGCTCTCCACATGCATGGCTGTATCATTAACTCTTGTTCTGAATCCAAGGAGGAGCTAGATAATTGATCTCCTTCTGAGCTGTCTGCCACACTCTCCTCCTCCCTGTCACTCATGTCTTCTTGGTCAGAGGAGCCTTCATCAGCAGATTCCACAGGGGGGGGGCAAAACAGGCCTGCAGCATGTGGATGTCTCCCCCACATCCACAGTCCTTGGGGCCGGAGCTGGGCCAGAGCTAACCACAACACTTTCTAGATAAGAACCAGGTGTTCAAGATTTTTTTGCCTCTTCTTAAGAACCATTTTCTTCTAACGAACCCCCTTTAATCCCAGCCATCTCAGGCTTTGCTGGACTGCCAGAGGAGCCTTTCGGTGGCGCTTAAGTAGGCCTTGGCAGTCCAGAGCGAACGGAGTGTTTTCCTTTCTCTGGGCGCTTGGAGAGGGAATAATAATAATAATAATAATAATAATAATAATAATGACAACAACAACAGCAACAACAACAATGGTAGTAGTAGTAGTGAGTCACAGGCAACCGACACTGACAAATTCTAGCTTATGCATTGAATATCAAACAAATGATGAGTATCGGGACAAATTTTTCCCCCAAAATGCTTTTGAGTACCAAATTTGATGAGTTTTTTTTAAAAATATTTTAAATTGTAAATTATTAGATTTGTTATGAACTGTTTTATTGTGTTGTGAGCCGCCCTGAGTCTACGGAGAGGGGCGGCATACAAATCTTAATAATAATAATAATAATAATAATAATAATAATAATAATAATAATAACAATAGAGTACCCAGGTGGCACTGTACTCCATAGAACGACAAGTGTTGAGAAGAACCAATCAATGTGGCTTCAAACAGGGGCAATTAATGTGTTGAATCAACACACATACACCGGTGCAATTTTAATAAAGCACAACCTGGGTTAAACTTTGCTTCGGTTCAGACACTGAGTTAAAGACTAATCACTTGCTATTTTTCATGGGTGGCTATTAACGCCATGTTTTATTGTCTCCATCCTGAACAAGCACTGCTTGTTTCACAATCCAGGCAATTAGCAGGAGGCAGTCCTTTGTTCAGGAAATTTCACAGTACATCTTAGTGTTTCATTAGATTTAGGAACTGTGACATTTGTGCTTGTGTGTGTACGTGCTGTAAATTAGGGCTGGATCAAAAGGAAGAAACAGAAAGAATATCATGAGTGTTTCTCTCGTATTAGAACGTTTAGTGCATGCCGGAGTCGAGGTAAGACATCAGGACCCACTTAAAGTTACTTTCTCCCTTTCACTCTCTCCCTTACATTAGAAACATAGAAGAAACATAGAAGTCTGACGGCAGAAAAAGACCTCATGGTCCATCTAGTCTGCCCTTATACTATTTTCTGTATTTTATCTTACAATGGATATATGTTTATCCCAAGCATGTTTAAATTCAATTACTGTGGATTTACCAACCACGTCTGCTGGAAGTTTGTTCCAAGGATCTACTACTCTTTCAGTGAAATAATATTTCCTCATGTTGCTTTTGATCTTTCCCCCAACTAACTTCAGATTGTGTCCCCTTGTTCTTGTGTTCACTTTCCTATTAAAAACACTTCCCTCCTGAACCTTATTTAACCCTTTAACATATTTAAATATTTCGATCATGTCCCCCCTTTTCCTTCTGTCCTCCAGACTATACAGATTGAGTTCATTAAGTCTTTCCTGATACGTTTTATGCTTAAGACCTTCCACCATTCTTGTAGCCCGTCTTTTAATTTTAATTCCTAAAATCCTTTATTTCTTTAAACTCTCTCTTCTTTATTTCTTTAATCACCTATTCGTAAACTTTATATCTGGCCATTAGTGTACTGGTCAGTTGATGAGACCCTTATTTCTTCATCCAGTGGCAGCTCTACTTAAGAACTTAATGACCAGGTTCTTAAGTAGAAAAGTTTGTAAGTAGAAGCAATTTTTCCCATAGAAATGAATGTAAAAGCAAATAATATGTGCAAACCCATTAGGAAAGAAATAAAAGCTTGGAATTTGGCTGGGAGGAGGAGGAGGAAGAAGAGGAGGAGGACAGTCGCTGTCGAAAGAAGAAGGTGAGGTGAGGGGAATAAAAACAATCTAAAACTTTAAGACTTAAAAAAAAAAAGAGGGACTCTGAAGCAGCGAGGAGGAGCATGTGTCTCCCATACACCGAAAGGCTCCTCGGGCAGCCCAGAAACACCCGAGATGGCCGGGATTAAAGGGGAAATGGCAGGAAACTGGCCGGGCCTTCGTGCCGCTCTCAAATTTCCTGGGAAATTTTTCCAGGCTCGGGTTCTTAAGTAGAAAATGTTTTTTAAGAAGGGGCAAAAAAATCTTGAACACACGTTTCTTATCTAGAAAAGTTCTTAAGTAGAGGCGTTCTTAGGTAGAGGTACCACTGTATTCCAAGGCCACCAGATCAAAATAATTAATAATTTCATGGTTCAGTCTATCCAACCTGCCACATGATTTGAATCATTTCCAAACTGCGTTGTGGGAGTCATTTCATATCAGATCAGAAAATCAGGTTTGTTCCATCAGACTCCATGCCTCTTCCAATTGATGAACTTTTGCATATAATAATATTGCAATTCGCTTCTGTTATGGCTTTATTTTGCAAATTAGCTCTGGGTTGGATACTTTATGGCGAGCTTTCAAGGCAGCGGAGATACACAGATGTTCTGGCTAAGCCAACCTTTGGCTCTGGGTGTCACAACTTCTTTGCCAGAAAAGTTGAAGCTAAATGCAAACCAGGGTTGGGTTCTGGTTTCTCCCATTGCCGGGTCTCTCAGGGACGTGCCGTGCGTCCTCAATCTGAGTATTGTATTGGCAGTTCTGTGTTAGCAAAAACTTCAGAAGAGAAGGATTTAGGGGTAGTGATTTCTGACAGTCTCAAAATGTTTGAACAGTGCAGTCAGGCATTAGGGAAAGCAAGTAGGATGCTTGGCTGCATAGCTAGAGGTATAACAAGCAGGAAGAGGGAGATTATGATCCCGCTGTATAGAGCGCTGGTGAGACCCCATGTGGAATACTGTGTTCAGTTCTGGAGACCTCACCTACAAAAAGATATTGACAAAATTGAACGGGTCCAAAGACGGGCTACAAGAATGGTGGAAGGTCTTAAGCATAAAACGTATCAGGAAAGACTTCATGGACTCCATCTGTATAGTCTGGAGGACAGAAGGAAAAGGGGGGACATGATCGAAACATTTAAATATATTAGAGGGTTAAATAAGGTCCAGGAGGGAAGTGTTTTTAATAGGAAAGTGAACACAAGAACAAGGGGACACAATCTGAAGTTAGTTGGGGGAAAGATCAAAAGCAACATGAGAAAATATTATTTGACTGAAAGAGTAGTAGATCCTTGGAACAAACTTCCAGCAGACGTGGTAGATAAATCCACAGTAACTGAATTTAAACATGCCTGGGATAAACATAGATCCATCCTAAGATAAAATACAGAAAATAGTATAAGGGCAGACTAGATGGACCATGAGGTCTTTTTCTGCTGTCAGATTTCTTTGTTTCTATGATGCAAACTCTGAAGCCAGTGTTCTTCCTCAGCATTTACAAAATCTCTGTCAGGGATGGTAAAAAGATACATCCTTCATTGAACTCAATGGGATGTGTATTAAATCCAGAGATATTGGAACATTGCTATCATGTCTTCCCCAGTCCTTCTATTCATTAAAGTGGACATACCCAGTTCCTGCAACCGTTCTTCATATGTTTTGCCCTCGAGTCCCCTAATCATCTTTGTTGCTCTTCTCTGCACTCTTTCTAGAATATAGAACATCTTTTTTGCATCGTGGTGAGTTGAAAGTTAGAGACTTGTGAGGTCCTCACTGAACAATAACAACTGGAACTGTCAGAATTGTTGTCACTAAGCAGTATCATTAAGTATGTTTTTGGAAACGATGACCAGGCTTGTTTATTTGGTTGATTATTTATTAAATTTCTTTGCTGCCCATCTTGGAGAAGAATAGAATAGAGTAGAGTAGAATAGAATAGAATAGAATAGAATAAATAGAATAGAACAGAACAGAACAGAACAGAACAGAATAGAATAGAATAGAATAGAATTTTATTGGCCAAGTGTGATTGGACACACAAGGAATTTGTCTTTGGTGCAGATGCTCTCAGCGTACATAAAATAAAATATACATTTGTCAAGAATCATGTGGTACGACACTTAATGATTGTCATAGGGGTCAAAGAAGCAATGAAGAAACAATCAATATTAATAAAAATCTTAGGATACAGGCAACAAGTTACAGTCATACAGTCATACAGTCCTCAGTGGGAGGAAAAGGATGATAGGAATGATGAGAAAAAACTAGTAGAAATAGAAGTGCAGATTTAGTAGAAAGTCTGACAGTGTTGAGGGAATTATTTGTTTAGTAGAGTGATGGTGTTCAGGAAAAAACCTGTTCTTGTGTCTAGTTGTTTTGGTGTGCAGGAGTTGAAACAGTTTGTGTCCAGGATGTGAAGGGTCAGTCAATATTTTCCCCGCCCTCTTTTTGACTCGTGCAGTATACAGGTCCTCAGTGGAAGGATGCTTGGAACTTGAGGACTTTCCCTATTATGAACAGTGGTACAAAGGCAGCTATGGTTGGTTTTTTCCTTTATGCATTTTCTTTCTTTCTTTCTTTCTTTCTTTCTTTCTTTCTTTCTTCTCCTTGTCCTTCTCCTCCTCCTCCATCTCCTTCTTCTTCTTCTTCTTCCTCTTCCTTCTCTTCCTATTCCTATTGTTATTGTTACTGCTACTGTTACTCTTACTGGAAGGCAGGTTGGCAGCAATTGTGACTCTGCTTAATAATTGGGAGTTTCTGGTTTCCAGCTTAGCTCTGTTAAGTGAGGCCAGTTCTATTGCTTTGATATCAGAACATTGGCTAAAGTGACTGTTGTGATGACCCAGTTTTGCAATTCGTAGTAAAAATGTGTCAGTTTTCCCTACTGGAATATGAAGGCAGGATAAAAGTAGCTTGCAGTATGTCTGAATTCAGAGGACGTTCATTTCTTGTTGTGGTTGATGATTATGCTAAGTACTTGGAAATCCTAGACATGGGACGATACGTCCTTGGCTCCGATTACTGGCAAGTGAAATTCTCGAACTGCAGGACATGGGATTCCTGCTGAGCTTGATTGGGATCACATTCATTTTGCAAGTCAAACAATGCAAGTGTTTACTCATAAACCCGACATCTAGCACATCTACTTCTCTGCGGTTCTGAGCCAGTAGAGAAGATGACTCAGCCCATAATAATGTGGCTGAAAAGAAGTATTTGGGGGAGTCCTCACCCATAATTTCCGCTGTTTGATGAACACATAAGTGACAAGGCTTACTTTTCCTCCCTCGTAGATGCTACTGGGAAGATTGTGGCTAAAGCATTGACCTAGTTTTGCAAGTCTTTTTTTAAAAAAAATCAAATTATTTTGCAGGTTGATCTTATTGAACCCTGAGCTTTGACCGTATTGACTGGTCAAAGATCAGCTGTATATAAATAATGGACTAATGCTTCTAAAGCAATAGTCTCTTAGGCACCAGGAAAAATGCCAATCAACCAATCAACCAATCAATCACAACAGAGCTGGAAGTAACCTTGGAGGTCTTCTAATCTAAACCCTGGCTCAAGCAGACACCTTATACCCATGATGGTGAACCTATGGCATGCGTGCCACAGGTGGTATGTGGAGCCATATAGGAGGGCACATGAGACGTTTTCATGTTTCAGCTCCAGCATGTGTGTGCTGGCCAGCTGATTTTTGGCCTTGGGAAAACCAGGGGTGGGCAGCAGGCAGGACGATCAGCTCCAGCTGATCGGTGGCTGTCACTTCCTGGATTACTGATCTCGGCTCAGCTCTCCTTTTTTTCCCTTCTGCTGCTGCTGCATCTGCGCTCCTTGCTTTTTTCCTCTTTCCTCCTTCCTGGCCTCAGACGAGCTTCCCTCTCTCCTGCCCGGCTCCCCTCCAGCCTCACGCGGCCATCTCCCACCTGAGGTGCAAGCAGAAGGTGTGGGTGGAAGTGGCGCCGGCAGCATTTATGCTTCTGGCAGCACCCATTCACCTAGCTACCCAGCCTGAGGTGGGGGGATGGCGACCCAGGAAGTAGAGCACAGAAAACACGAAGCAAATTGTCACCCCAGCGAGCAACACTGGTAAGGTTGTAAGTCAAGGACTTAACAGTTCACTTGAACGATGATGATCATTCAAGCCACTCCCACCTGGCACATGGCTGGCAAGCCACTCCTTCCCAGTCACATGACCGTTAAGCCACACCCACAAAATAAGCCACACCCACAGTGTGGCAGTAAAATTTTTGACAATTTACTTCGCGTCTCCCATGCTGGCTAGCTAGGTGAACAGGTGCTGCCAGAAGCATAAATGCTGCCGGCACCACTTCCACCCACACCTTCTGCTTGCACCTCAGGTGGGAGGTGGCCGCATGAGGCAGGAGAGAGGGAAGCTCGTGCGAGGCCAGGAAGGAGGAAAGAGGAAAAAAGCGAAGAACGCACAGCAGCAGTAGCAGCAGCAGCAGCAGGGGAAAAAAGGAGAGACGAGACGAGACCAGTAATCCAGGAAGTTACTGTCATCGGTCAGCTGTGCATGCAGCTATGTTTTCGCCGGTGGAACTGCATTCCACCCCGTCCTGCCTGCTGCCCACCCCTGCTCGTAGGTATTACCGGAAAGATTGTGGAGAGCAGCTGGACTTCCGAGATTCCTTATTCTCGTTAAAATATTGTGCAAAGCAGCACTCCTATGGGTAGGTTGTACGAGTAAGATTCCAGATGGCTGTTGGAAGGATCCCAGCATCTGTTGTCAACGTTTTGAAGGAGGGTCAGGTCAAGAAAATGATTCCAAGAACCTTCTTTATTGTAGTACGTTAGGATAATAGACTTTTGAAAGCTGTGCGAGTTTCTCCTTACCCCACCTTGTGCCAAACAAGATCAAAATGGGATTATTTGGCATTTCCTTCTCACCTGCTTGTCTTCAAGGGATCGTTGGTGCTGTCTGAGCTTGTCTGTTTTTCTGCAGACATTTCATTACCCAAACTAGTAACATCATCAGTACTAGAAGAGAATGGGATTTTGGAGGAGGAGGAGGATGGAAAGGATGAAGAGGACCATGAAGTTCTTGGTGTCCTCTGAGCTTGGTTGTAACCAAATTAAGTAACTTCATCAGTATTAGCAAGTAGGGTTTGCTCTCACTTTATATTTTAGTGACTTGCCTGTCAATGTTGATGGAGGTGGTCTTAGATATTCTTTGGTAGGGCTATTTATTGTTGACACTTTGGTAGTTTCTTGATTGGGGTATTGTTTACTTGATTATTGATCTGATATTTGCTTGGTACTTAATGCACATTCTGGTGAACAACACCCTAATCAAGAAACTGCTAAAGAGTCAACAGTAAATAAGCCCAACCAAATAAACTCAGCTTCAACCACAACAACACACGAGCACACAAGAAATAATTTCAGCTTCAACCACAACACTCAAGCACACAACAAATAATTTCAGCTTCAACCACAACAACACACGAGCACACAACAAATAATTTCAGCTTCAACCACAACACACAAGCACACAACAGATACAAACTTAATGTAAACCACTCCAAACTCGACGGCAGGAAATACGACTTTACTAACTGAGTGTTTGATGCATGGAACTCACTGCCAGACTCTGTAGTACCTTCACCTAACCCCCAAAACTTTATTCTTAGACTATCCACTGTTGACCTCTCCCAATTCCTAAATTCCTTATGTACCCCCCTGTACATAAGTGCACCAGCGTGCCTTCCGTCCCCTGTCCTAATGTTTCTTTTTTTTTACTAGTATCATGTATATGAATATTATTATATCTTTGTATAGCACCAATATGTACTCAACAAAACAAGCAAATAAAATAAATCAATAAAACCATCTGACAGGGCAAGCCACCGGAATATTAACTGAGAGCAAACCCCACTCCTTACTAGCACTGATAATGTTATCTAGTTGGGTAATGAAACGTCTACAAGAAGACAACCAAGCTCAAAAGAGAAGCCCTTATGTCAACCCTGAGCTACAAATATTCTCCTTTATTTGTCATCTTCATCACTTCTTCATCACTGAAATAAACTTCTCTGAAAGCCCCATCACCTTACCAATTCATTTGTTCGTTCATTTCCTATTCTTAAGGCAAAAGGAATTAGACAAAGGAGTCTACTGTGGGAAAGAGATATTGAATCAGCTTTCTTCTTTTCTAGAGAGTGTTTTCTTATTAAGGTAGATATCACCAACCATGATCTCAGAAGCTAGGCCCAAACAGAACATGTTGTAAGCAGATTATGTGCTACACATCTCAATTATATTTTTTCCTGGTTGATAAGAGTGATTATTATTGTTTTACATATAATATTGCTGTGTGCTCTTGGCGGTCTTCCTGGAGATAAAATGATTCATTTTAAACCAGCTTGGCCGTGGACCTAGGCCATAGGGCATCGCTGGGTCAACAAACCCTACAGGAGAGACCAGTGGGGCAAACATAACTCTGCTTTCCCAGTCTTCGCTTTCATTCATCTCCCTCTGCCAAGTAATAGAGCTTTCTTGTCCAAGGAGCAGTTTCAACCATCTATACGGCTACATACCTACCCATATTGTCTGAGACCAACAGCAGAAGAATCTCCTTGATGGTTTTTCATGGCTCCCTGTTAAAGAGAATTCATACGTAAGGTTGGATCTCCAAATTGTCTTTTGGTAGGTGGCAGAATTCTGGCATTCTTTTTAGGCATAAAAGTCCAATTAATAAATAATAAATAGTTACAAGGGAGTGGAAAAGTCAACCCTCTCTGTAGGGATTTAGCCCCCCTAAATACATACATACATGTATACATACATATGTATGTATGTATGTATTAATCCATCCATCCATCCACCTACCTACCTACCTACCTACCTACCTACCTACCTACCTACTGTTCTGTTCTGTTGGGCCCTCTGGTAGAATCCTCCCAAAAATTCACAGGTACAAATTTCAGACACACACACGTTTGAAAATTCAAAACAATGTTCTTTATAATGAAAAGTCACTTAAACCAAGCCCTCTTGGTATAGCAAAGAGCACTGGTCTCCAAACAAACTGGTAATTTGTACAAGTCTCTTATCAGTTCTGAGATACTTAGCTTGCAGCTGTGCGGCAATTCACAGTCCTTCTTCTTTCACAAAGTGAAACACACTTTGCCCTGGTTTAGTTTCAAAGCGGGGAAAAATCAGCACACAAAAAGTCAAAGTCAGTAAAGCAGTCACGAAATACAACGATCAGATAATCCTCCACAATGGCCAAACCCACAGGCTGCTATTTATAGCAGCCTCACTAATTGCCACAGCCCCACCCAACCACAGGTGGCCTCATTTTCTTTGATAATAATCTCTCAGTTGTTGTTGCCTGTGCATCGCTCTCCGCATGCGTGGCTGTATCATTAACTCTTGTTCCGAATCCAAGGAGGAGCTAGATAATTGATCTCCTTCTGAGCTGTCTGCCACACTCTCCTCCTCCCTGTCACTCATGTCTTCTTGGTCAGAGGAGCCTTCATCAGCAGATTCCACCGGGGGCAAAACAGGCCTGCAGCATGTGGATGTCTCCCCCACATCCACAGTCCTTGGGGCAGGAGCTGGGCCAGAGCTAACCACAACACCTACTTACCCACTTACCTACCTACCTACCTACCTACCTATCTATCTATCTATCTATCTACCTATCTATTTATTGTTCATCATCAATTATTATCTATCTTTCTATCATAATCATTATCATCATTACCTCTCTGTTTGTTTGTTTGTTTTCTCCTTCTCCAAAGGTGAAGTCAGTTCTTTGCCCATGACAAAGAAATATGTTCCTCTACAAACTCTGGAAAAAGGTTAGGAAACCCAGATGCCTTCTGTTTACAACTCCTCGGAAATGGCAACTTGGCACTTTCTAACCACTCATCTTCCCAAACTGGAAGAGACAATCCGTCAGCCAGCAAAGAACAGATCTCATTTCTCTGCTGCTCACTTTGTAATTTCCAAGAGCCCCTTTTTAACTTTTCATGTCTACCTGAGCTGGTAAATTCACTCCTTGATCTGACAGAGATCATAATTACTCCGTACAGTGGAAAATGAAATGCCACCACAGTTGTCACTTTAAAAACAACAAAGCTGTTTTCTGAGTCTCTGCTTTTCACAGGGAAAATGAAGAGTGGATAACTAGATTAAAGACCGTTCATTCCTTTCGGTTCAGGGTTTATACCAACTCTTGGGACTCAAAAGCACTTCGTGCATTAGGGCAGATGTCTATAACTTACTTCTTACTTCTTTTATGTACACTGAGAGCATATGCACCAAGACAAATCCCTTGTGTGTCCAATCACACCTGGCCAATAAAGAATTCTATTCCATTGACTTTAGCAATCGAGTTGTCGAGGCGTGGAACTCATTACCAGACTCCGTGGTGTCAACCCTAACCCCCAACATCTTTCCCTTAGACTATCCACGATTGACCTCTCCAGGTTCCTAAGAGGTCAATAAGGGGCGTGCATAAGTGCCCTAGTGTGCCTTCCATCCCCTGTCCAATTGTCTTTCCTATATCTCATGTATCTTTTCTTCCTTTCATATATCTCCTCCTCTATTCTTCAATCTTTTCTTCTATCCTTTCCTTGATATATATTACTACAGAGCCGGGGTGATGCAGCAGGTAGAGTGATGTACTGCAGGTCATTGAAGCTGACTGTAGATCTGAAGGTCAGTGGTTCAAATCTCATCACTGATTCAAGGTTGACTCAGCCTTCCATCCTTCCGAGGTGGGAAAAATGAGGACCCAGATTGTGGGGGCAATAGGCTGGCTCTGTTAAAAAGTGCTATGGCTAACATGTTGTAAGCCGCCCTGAGTCTAAGGAGAAGGGCGGCATAAAATTGAATAAATAAATAACATGTTTATTCTCTTCAGTGTGTATGGTGTATTGGACAAATAAATTAAAAAAATCAAATAAAATTCTAATTATTGAAGCAGCTACCTCTTTTCCTTCAGCTCTTCAGAAGAAGCTTCTCAGAGAAGAAATTAAACTTTTTCAAAGAACGTCCAGCTGCCTCTTGAAAAACCACCTTTGAGACAATCATGACCTGGTTGACTGAGAATCTCCGTAGACAGGAAAGGAAAGGAACTGATAAGCCACAGATAGATTTTGCTTCAAGAGCCTTGGTGGTGCAGCGGTTAGAGTGCAGTACTGCAAGCTACTTCTGTTGATCACCAGCTGCCAGCAGTTTGGCAGATCGAATCTCAGTAGGCTCAAGGTTGACTCAGCCTTCCATCCTTCCGAGGTGGGTCAAATGAAGACCCAGATTGTTGGGGGCAAGAGGCTGGCTCTCTGTAAACCGCTTAGAGAGGGCTGTAAAGCACTGTGAAGTGGGATATAAATAAGTCTAAATGCTATTGCTATTACTCTTTATTGGCTCAAAAGCTAAATGGTCTCGTAATTTATGGGGCAGGTTTCTCCCAAGGAGAAGGTTTCCCCAAGCATACCCTGGAAAAACCACTTCACTTCTACAGGATTTTCTGAGATTGGTGCAAGCAGAACAATAGAATAGAATAGAATTTTTATTGGCCAAGTGTGATTGGACACACAAGGAATTTGTCTTGGTGCAGATGCTCTCAGCGTACATAAAATAAAATATATATTTGTCAAGAATCATGTGGAACAACACTTAATGATTGTCATAGGGGTCAAATAAGCAATGAAGAAGCAATATTAATAAAAATCTTAGGATATAAGCAACAAGTTACAGCCATACAGTCAACATGGGAGGAAATGGAATGATGAGAAAAACTAGTAGAATAGAAGTGCAGATTTAGTAGAAAGTCTGACAGTGTTGAGGGAACTACAGTGATCCCCCGGTTATTGCGTCCCCGACCATTGCGAACAGGCTAATTTGCGATTTTTGAACCCGGAAGTCAGAACACCATCTGCGCATGCGTGCCCTTTTTTTCTATGGGCACGCATGCGTAGATGGCGCCAGGCAGATCAGCTGCTGGGCGGCTTCCCTAGGTCTTCCCCCTCTTGGCGGGCATCAGCGAGGAGTTTCCCCACCGCCCACGCAAACTCCTCGCTGCTGCCGCTTCGCTCGGGCCGCTTCCCAGCTGAGTACTCAGCTGGGAAGTGGCCCGAGCGAACGGCTTGTCCGCAGCCTGCCTGCCCGCGCGCCCGCGGCTCGCGCGCCCTTCTCCCGCCCACGCCGTTCGCTCGGGCCGCTTCCCAGCTGAGTACTCAGCTGGGAAACGGCCCAAGCGAACGGCTTGTCCGCAGCCTGCCCATGCCGTTCGCTCCCCCTCTTGCTGGCGGGAGAGCGAGAAGCCCTCCCCTGCACCCGGCGCGGCTTTCCAATGAGTCCCGAAGACAAACACGGAAGTTTGACGTTTGTCTTCGGGACTCATTGGAAAGCCGTGCGGCTGTTTTAAAACGTCACCGCCGGCATGGGGGGCTTGCCAGCACCCCCCGGACCCCCAACCCGGGTTTGGGGGGCTGCTAGGAAGCCCTCCATGCCAGCGGCGATGTTTTAAAACAGCCGCGCCGCCCCCAATCTTCGGCTCCTTGCTAGCGCTGCGGGAGTAAAAACACCATCTGCGCATGCGCAGATGGTGTTTTTACTTCCGCAGCGCTACTTCGCGAAAACCCGCTCGTTGCGGGGGGTCCTGGAACGGAACCCTCGCAACGAGCGGGGGATCACTGTATTTGTTTAGTAGAGTGATGGCGTTCAGAAAAAAACTGTTCTTGTGTCTAGTTGTCTTGGTGTGCAGTGCTCTGTGGCGACGTTTTGAGGGTAGGAGTTGAAACAGTTTGTGTCCAGGATGTGAGGGGTCAGTAAATATTTCCCACGGCCTCTTTTTGACTCATGCAATCTAACAAAATGTACAATGCTGCATGCTCACCACATCTCTTTTGTTCCATTGCATCCCCTGTGTGTGTGTGTGTGCTTGTGTTTCTGTTTGAACAAGGCCGTTCATGAAGCCAAATGGTGGGCCCTCCATACGTCCTCCTTGTCTCCTTCTGAAATCTATGTTAAAGTATGTCTTTAGGCCAGGTCCATCCATTTTATTTTGGGAAGCCTAGTTTCCAGTTAACTTAGAAGGCTTCCTTGTTTGAATCAGTCAACGAGGGACAATATTTGTTAAATGTTATTTCTTCAACCCCAGTTTTGCACCAGCTGAAGTCTCTGAACGTTCTCCAAGGGTAGCCCCATGTAGAGCGCATTGCAATAGTCAAGACGAGAGGTGATGAGGGCGTGAGTGGCTGCACGGAGTGTCTCCTGGTCAAAGTAGGGCCGCAACTGGTAGACAAGACGAACTTGTGCAAAAGCCGCCCTAGCCACAGCTGAGAGGTGTTGTTCTAACCTCAGCTGTGGATTTAGGAGGACACCCAAGTTGCGAACCCTATCCAAGGGGGAAATTGCTTCTCCTCCCAGGACCAAAGACGGACATATGGAATTGTCTTATAAGGAAGGACCCACAAGCACTCAGTCTTGTCAGGGTTGAGTTTTAACCCGTTAACCCCCATCCAGACCCTTACGGCTTCAAGACACCAGCAAATCACTTCCACCGCTTCACTGAACTGACATGGGGTGGAGATATACAGTTGAGTATTGTCAGTGTATTGTTGGTAACTCACCCCATGTCATCGGATAATCTCACCCAGCAGTTTCATGTAGATATTGAATAGGAGAGGAGAGAGGACCGACCCCTGAGGAACCTCACAGATGAGGGGCCTCGGGGTCGACCTCTGTCCTCCCACTAACACTGACTGCGATCGGCCAGAGAAGTAGGAGGAGAACCACCATAAAACGGTGCCTCCCACTCCCAAAACCTCCAGCCATTGCAGAAGGATACATAGAAACATAGAAGACTGACGGCAGAAAAAGACCTCATGGTCCATCTAGTCTTCCCTTATACTATTTCCTATATTTTATCTTACAATGGATATATGTTTATCCCACGCATGTTTAAATTCAGTTACTGTGGATTTACCAACCACGTCTGCTGGAAGTTTGTTCCAAGGATCTACTACTCTTTCAGTGAAATAATATTTTCTCACGTTGCTTTTGATCTTTCCCCCAACTAACTTCAGATTGTGTCCCCTTGTTCTTGTGTTCACTTTCCTATTAAAAACACTTCCCTTCTGAACCTTATTTAACCCTTTAACATATTTAAATGTTTCGATCATGTCCCCCCTTTTCCTTCTGTCCTCCAGACTATACAGATTGAGTCCATGAAGTCTTTCCTGATACGTTTTATGCTGAAGACCTTCCACCATTCTTGTAGCCCTTCTTTGGACCCGTTCAATTTTGTCAATATCTTTTTGTAGGTGAGGTCTCCAGCACTGAACACAGTATTCCAAATACCATGGTCGATTATTATTATTATTATTATTATTATTATTATTATTATTATTATTATTATTATTTATTAGATTTGTATACCACCCCTCTCCGAAGGCTCGGAGCGTCGATGGTATAGAAAGCCACTGAGAGGTCAAGAAGCACCAGGGTAGAGGAATGCCCCCAGGCCCACCAGAGATCATCCATCTTTAACAGAAACTTTTAAAGTTTGGACAGTAAACAGAATCCGGTTTTCTAAACTTATAATTACAAAGAAAGGTGTGGAAGACGTACAGAAAATAGAACTGGAAGCTGGACAGAAACAGAAGGTGGTGAATTGGGAACTCATTGGGAACATTTGTTGGAAATGATGCATATGAAGAAAATTTCCGCATTCACGCCAGCGCATGTCGGCTCTGGGCTTAAGAAAATGGAATTGGCCTTCAGATCTGGTTCTCTCTGGCTGGAGGCAACACTTGATGAACTTTCCAAAGCCTGCTAATATCTTGATGTTTATGTTATTTATTTTATCAGAAAACAATCTTCTTCCTTGATCCCCGCTGGCGCCCAAAGCACATCATGCCCTGTAATTTTTATATATTCATCTACATTACATATTAGGTCAAAGTGACCTAAATTCTCTCTCTCCCCCCCCCCCACTTTGTCTCTTTGATCCTTCATTTCTGGGACGACACTTTTTACCTGCGCCAATGTAACCAACAACTTAAAAATTCAATACTTGTGCAATATCCGCTCTGCTGCCTTAAGATATTATTTAATTGAAAATTATTTTGCGGTATCTTTTTTCTGTTTTTTTTTTTAATCAACCCTACCGCTTGCTTTTACTAAAAATTATGGAGTTGATTTCCTTAAATATAAAGTTTGAAAAACTTAAATATAAGCCAGCAATGTGCAGCGGCAGCCAAAAAAGCCAACACAATCCTAAGAGCAGTGATGGGCTCATACAGGAACGGTCAGGAACGCAGTTTTGGTAGCAAAATTTGGAGCTCCACCCCAGAGCATCCAATTTGCACTGAAAGATGTTGAAACAAAATGCATAAGCCATGCCCACAGTGTGGTAGTAAAAAATTTGGTAGCCCATCACTGCCTAAGAGGGATGCAATCAAAATCAAGTTGTTGTTGTTGTTGTTGTTGTTGTTGTTGTTGTTGTTGTTATTATTATTATTATTATTATTATTATTATTATTATTATTATTATTTACTAGATTTGTATGCCGCCCCTCTCCGTAGACTCGGGGCGGCTCACAACAGAATAAAACAGTTCATAACAAATCTAATAATTTACAATTTAAAATATTTTTAAAAACCCATTATTAAGCAGACATACGTACAAACATACCATACATAAATTGTATAGGTCTGGGGGAGATATCTCAGTTCCCCCATGCCAGACAGCAAAGGTGGGTTTTGAGTTTACGAAAGGCAAGGAGGGTAGGGGCAGTTCTAATCTCTGGGGGGAGTTGGTTCTAGAGAGTCGGGGCCGCCACAGAGAAGGCTCTTCCCCCTTGTTTAGTTGACAGGACCTGGAGAAGGCCCACTCTGTGGGACCTAATCAGTTGCTGGGATTTGTGTAGCAGAAGGCGGTCTCGGAGATATTCTGGTCCGATGCCATGAAGGGCTTTATAGGTCATAACCAACACTTAGAATTGTGACCGGAAATTGATTGGCAACCAATGCAGACTGCGGAGTGTTGGTGTAACATGGGGATACCTTGGGAAGCCCATGACTGCTCTCGCAGCTGCATTCTGCACGATCTGAAGTTTCAGAACAGTTTTCAAAGGTAGCCTCATGTAGAGAGCGTTACAGTAGTCGAGCCTCGAGGTGATGAGGGCATGAGTGACTGTGAGCAGTGAGTCCCGGTCACAGGCGAACCTGGTTTCTCTAATGTGAGCTGTGGATTGAGGAGGACGGCCAAGTTGCGGACTCTCTCTGAGGGGGTCAATAATCTCCCCCCCCAGGTTGATGGATGGACAGATGGAATTGTCCTTGGGAGGCAAAACCCACAGCCACTCCGTCTTATTAGGGTTGAGTTTGAGTCTGTTGACACCCATCAAGGCCCAAACAGCCTCCAGACACCGGCACATCACTTCCACTATTAGTTAGATACTAATACCATTCTATAAAGCCTTAGTAAGACCACATCTACAGTACTGCATTCAGTTTTGGTTACCACACTATTAAAAAAGTAATTGAGACTCTAGAAAAAGTGCAGAGAAGATCAACCAAGATGATTAGGGCAGTGTTCCCCAACCTTGACAACTTGAAGATATCTGGACTTCAACTCCCAGAATTCCCCAGCCAGCATTTGCTGGCTGGGGAATTCTGGGAGTTGAAGCCCTGATATCTTCAAGTTGTCAAGGTAGGGAAACACTGGATTAGGGGACTGGAGGCTTAAACATACCATGAACAGTTTCGGGAACTGAGCCTGGCTACTGAAGTGAAGGATTAGGGGAGATAATTTCTCCCTTAGACTCTCCACGATTGACCTCTCCAGGTTCCTAAGAGGCCAGTAAGGGGCGTACATAAGTGCACTGGTGTGCCTTTCGTCCCCTGTCCAATTGTCTTTCCTTTCTCTCACTTATCATATATATTCTCTTCCTTTCATATATCCTCTCCTCTAAGTTCACTTTTACCCTTATATATATTATTACATGTCCATTTTTCTTCCTATGTATTTGTGTATTGGACAAATGAATAAATAAATAAAAAATAAATGAGAGCAGCCTTCCAATATTTGAGGGGCTGCCACAGAGAGGAGACGGTCAGGCTGTTTTCCAAAGCACCCGAAGGCCAGACAAGGAATAATGGATGGAATGTGGTCAAGGAGAATTTCAACCTGGAAATAAGGACACATTTTCTGACAGCGAGAACCATTGACCAGAAGTTGCCTTTGGAAGTTGTGGGTGCTTCATCGCTGGAGGCTTTTCAGACTGCCATTGTCAGAGATGGCATTTGATATTGTAGTGTGACAATATTGGACTGGGAAAGACATGAATTCAAGTCCCCATTCAACCGAAGAAGCTTCCCATGGCCCACTCCACTAAAAATCAGACATGATTTCCCCTTTCACATGCCTATTTATCTCTCCCAATCTCTTTTGTGTTGGGTGGTTTAAAGTTGGCTGGCCAAGGGCTGTAGGATTTGCTATTATCTCTCAAGAAGCTGAAGATCAAGTATAAAATGTAATAAATACATGTTTATTATGATACGGACCAAGGGAACACTTGTTATGGCCACCTCATGCTTTGCTTTTACATCATTTCATTCAGCACATCCTTAACAACCCAAACAAATGGACAACGTCCCAAACAACAGAACCAACTCTAGCTTCGTAGGCATACAAACATCTCAATCACCAAGCCAGGTTACAATTAGGATTGCGGATACAAAGTCATTGCCAATGGAGAGTTCACAGCCATTCTCTGAGCACATTTGGAAAACTCTTGAAGTGGAGTTATGTTTATTTACACAAACGTGATTTGAACAAAGGAGGGACACAAAAGTACACGTGACAGCTGACACTTCCTGTCGACATGAGTGGTGGTCCTTGGATGTTCTCTGAGCTTGGTGGTTTTCAGGCAGACATTTCATTATCCAACTAGGTAATATCATCAATGTTGTTGGTGTTACCTAGTTTGTGCCAAGCTGTGAGAACACCAAAGACCCCTCACTTCAAGCCAGAGCTGCAAATATTCCCCTTGATTAAGATCCAAGATAGGCAGCATCCCGAATATGCATTGCAAATTTTATATTCACTCTCCAGCCTTTCTCCTCATCTTTTGTTTCATCCGTTGCTTCTTTTCATAAATGATCCTCTTGGCTTCTTGCAACTGGTCAGCAGACTGTGGCATGATGGTGAGTCATCTCTGACCAAGCATCCTTGAGTAATTAATGCCGGAATATCACTGCCTGTCGACAATTGGGCTAAAACCCAGTGCTCAGCATGCTAGAATGGGCAACCTTTATTTATTTAGTGGAAGGTGGGGCTTGTTTTGTATTTTTTCCCCATTTTCCAGCAGCTGGAAATCACATGGGTCAGGCTAGTGTTGTGATATCACAAAAGATGCTGAGTTTTCCTTCCTTCCTTCCTTCCTTCCTTCCTTCCTTCTTTCCTTCCTTCCTTCCTGCCTTCCATCCTACTTTCCTACCTTCCTTCCTTCCTTCCTTCTTTCCTTCCTTCCTACCTTCCTTCCTTCCTTCCTACGTTCCTTCCTTCCTTCCTTCCTACCTTCCTTCTTTCTTTCCTTCCTTCCTTCTTTCCTTCTTTCCTTCCTTCCTTCCTTCCTTCTTTCCTTCCTACCTTCCTTCCTTCCTTCCTTCCTACCTTCCTTCCTTCCTACCTTCCTTCCTTCCTTCCTCCTCTTGGTTATTGAAATGGATGTCCATGTGCCGCCTCTACGTTGGCTTCCCTTGGGTCCCATTTGTTGGGGGTCAAGGGAAATGGAAGGTTTTGCTTTCTCTTTCTGCTCAAGTGCCCCATGGACAATTGGTGGGCCACTGTGGGACACAGAATGCTGGACTTGATGGGCTTTGGCCTGATTCAGCATGGCTCTTCTTATGTTGTTATGTTCTTCCCTCCCT